>NC_056748.1:648900572-648915572 GCF_019279795.1 Protopterus annectens
AGTTTCTTTGAAGCTTAGGTAGATAGGATGATGAGAAAGTTCAAGACACGATCCAGATGGGATCTTGCCAGCTCCACCTCCCATCAGATCAAAGAGGGCAAAACCATCTTTCAGCCTGTTTCTCCAGTCTGGCCTTCCCTTTCGGAGCCTTTAGATCCGAGATCCCCAAGAGTCTTCAGACCCCAAGGTTATTTCTTCCACTCCAGCATTGTCCATGATACATGCGGCCTATTACCCCCTCGGTGACTGATTTGTTCTTTGAGTTGAAGCAATTTTCTGAGGGTCTGACTTAGATTCCTAAATTTTTGGAGCTGTCAATCCCCTTCTGAGCTTCAACGCCTGACAGTTCTGCTTCCACTCCTCCTTCGAAGAGGAGGGTCACAGAGGGCCTGTGTTTGTCTGCTTGGAGAACTTCAGCTACGAGCAGATTGTCCTTGGTCTCTGGTCCTCCTGCCTTCGAAGTGGAGAAGGTTTTCCGTCACCAGAGTAGTCTCTACTCTCCCTCGTATAGATCCATCCCTTGTTCCCCTTTTGGATCCTGTCTCTGTTCATCTTGCCCCCCAGAGACATTCCAAATGAGCTTCCACCCAGTTCCCATCAAGGAACTCCCAGTCTCTTCCAATACCTCACCAGAGTATCCCACTGATAAGGTCCCTCAGAAGAGGACGGGCAAGAGGAGGCACTTAGATTCCCTTCAGGAATTTCTTACAGAAGACACTGATTTTGATGAACGGCTTCTTCCAGATCTCCACCCAAAGTAGTCTTATTCGGAAACATCCTAGAGATCCTTTGTCAGAAAGGTGGTTAGTTATCCAAACCCTTTCTCAGCAGGAGTCTGTTCTTGTAAACCTTTGGGTGTGGACAATCTACATCTTGGGTTGCCCACATCCCCCTCCCCAGATCAGTTTGTAGATCTTGTCTCCAGTAGGGCACAGAATGAACCGATCTCCAAACACCCTGACAACATTTTGAGAGTTGCTGCTGATACAGTACTGGATTAAAGGGATTCTTGTAGATGGCCATGGTGGTTGGTGCAGTCACCAAAAAGGAGCTGGCTGATCAAAGCTCATATGTCTACCCCCCTAACAGTGAGTCTAGGGCTTTGGACAGATTTGGGAAGCAAGTGTATGCGTCACTGACATTTTCCCTGCATTTTCTGAACTACCTGGCACATTTTACCAGATTAGAGGGACTTGATAAAGGAACTCTAATTCTGCCCCAGGGTCCATGTCCACAGAGGAACAGAATTCCTTTTTTTCTTCCTCACGACTGGCCACCCTACAATCGATTTATGAATGTGACCATGAGATTAATCTCTCATACAGCTGAAGGTACCTCACGGCTTGGTCAGACATAACCATAAGGAAACATGCCTGAATGCAGTTGTGCGCTTTTGTGGAACCTTTCAAGTTATTCATCAATGCTCTTTTTGATGGATCTTCGTTGTTTGGGGCCCACCATGAGAGACTTTCCTGCACTGAACAGGATAGGAAAACCTTGTTTGCTGTCAGAATTTATTTTTCTACCCTGCAAATACCTTTCTCTACGTAGGAATCAACGTGGTGGGAAGATGTGGGTCTGGATGTCTCAAGGTCCTTTTAAAGGATCACACTGATATTTTTCCCCCAGAGGCAGGAGGGATAGCTGCAATGGTAGACATCGCCCGCGTAGCAGAGGAGGTCTGCAGAACCAAGGATCTCGGGCGTCTTTCTTGGACAGATTCTTTCAGCACTCCTGTAAATTTACCTGCTGTCCCTATCTGGAGGCAGTCGGGGGGGTTATCCTTGCACCTAAATGCCTGGATAGCCATCACAAAAAGATTCTTGGCTGCAAAGGATCATATCCAGCAGCTACAGTATTCCCTTTCCCAACTTCCCCAAAAGAAAATGTCTCCTTGATGATGCTCCCAGAGGAAGCTTGCAGCTCTAGAAATTCAAGATACTAGACAAAAGAACCATCCATGAGATCCCTCCCGGACCAGAGGATCCAGAATTTACTTGTGGTTCTTTTTAGTGACAAGGAAAGCAGGGAACCTAATACCTATATTGGATCTCAGTTTATAAAGAATTCCAAATTCCAGATCTTGATTCAGTCCATTCTTCTTTTCCTACAGAAGGACGACTGGATGTGCTGAAGTGATCTTCAAGACGCATGCTATCACATCAAAATGAAGAGGCACTCTCGAAGGTATCTATGCTTCTATCAGTCCAAGTGAGTTTATAGCGTCTTGTTTTGACAGTCAATTCTTTAGCTCTTCTGCCCCAAAACAGAGTTCTTATTTTGAAGATGCATGTCTGACAAATTCTTTCTCTTCCTTCTCCAGCACAACTGGTCCTCAAAGCACTATGGTCGATGGCTGCTGCAATTACTTCCCATTGCTGCTCTCCACATAAGAATTCTACAATGGACCATAGCAGTGCAGTGGTCCTTTCATCAACACCCTTCTAGACATCCAATAAGTGACCCAGGCTTGCAGAAAGTCTCTTCTTTGGTGTATTCACTCGGAGATCATCAGTCAAGGCCGTCCAGTTATCTTTACTCTCCCAAATGCCACATTGACTACGGATGCCTCCCAGATGGGGGGGGGGGGCACTTCTTGGGGCAGATTGTTCAAGGCATGTGGTCCCAACAAGAGAACTATCTCCATATCTGTCATTTGGATGTGGGTGGTGCTTCTAGTGTTGCAGGCCTTTCAGAACTTTTTCCCTGGAGGGATTATTGCAATTCAAATGGAAAACATGTCAGTAGAGCAGTACATCAACAAACCATGGGGGGGGGGGGGGGGGTGATCTTTATCCCCTTTTTCGAGAAGCAGTGAGAATATGGCAATGGGCGATGTCCTCGGACTGCTTTCTTATAGTGCTGCGCATACCGAGGGAAATCCAACATTCTAGAAGACAAACTCAGCAAGGCCGTGCTTCACGAGTGGCGTCTCTCCCCATCTATGGAAGATTTAATTGCCACTGATTGGTTGAGCCTTGCTGTGACCTATTTGCATCTTCTCTCAACAAATGCAGCAGGTTCGTTGCCCTTATCCCAACTCTAGTACCATCTCTAACAGATGCTGTAGTCCACATTTGGCTATCTGCCCTCCTTTGTTTACTTTCCCCTGCCTCTCATCTTCAAGTTTCTTCAGAAATCACTTCAGTTGAAGAGTACACTAATTCTCTTTGCTCCCTTCTGGCCTCAGCAGGTGTGGTTCCTGTACCTTTGGTTTCACCTACTACATACTCCTTGGGTGCTGGACTGGATCCCAGTACAGACCATTTATATCACCTCTCAGAGCAGATTCAGCTCAACATTGCAGGCCTTAAGTTGACTGCTTGCTTTCTCCAATTACAATGATGGTTAGACATTCTAGGCTTTCCCCCCCCCCCCGGTTCAAAAAAATCTTCATCTCATAAACCTTCTAGGAAGGTTTACAAAAGTAAATGGAAGTGGTTTATTTCTGGACTAATCAGTTGCCTTTCTGTATCGCCCACTTCCTGCTATTCTAGATTTCCTTGCTTCTGTTTTTCAAGGGGTCAAGTTTTTCCATTATTAAGGTTGCTAGCCATTTCTTTCTCACATTGGAGAAAATGATTCTCCTTTAGTGTTATCTAAATTATGCAAGTCTTCACTCTTTATTGAAGGGTACTTTTTTTACTTGGATCTCCCATAAAGGACCCTACTCCATCTTGCAGATTTTAGTGCACTCACCCTTTGAACCATCAGCTAAAGCAGATGTTGATTTTCTTTCCTGGAAAACTGTCTTTCTGGTGACAGTCACTTCTGCAAGACAAGTTTCTGAACTCCAAGCATAATCGTCCAAACCGCAGTATTGCTGTCTGAGTTAGTTTATGCACAAACGCCTCATTTTACCAAAAGGTGCTTCTGAGAGCAGTATCAGTCAAGTACTTATTTTACTAGAGTTCTTCCCCAGATTTGAAAATAAAGGAAACTACACCCTTAGAGAGGTACATAACATTTCCCTTTTACCTTCACAGAACCAAGGATTTTAGGAAAACTGATCAGTCATTTCCTTGGCTAAGCACAGAATGGGAAAACTGGCTTCAAAAACTACTCTGGCCAAATGGATAACAGATTGCATCTCCCCTCTGCTGCTTTTTTCACCAGGGCATCCATTGATATTTGTGCAGCTGCTACATGGTCTAATACCCATACTGTTATTACTCATTACAAATTGGACATAATATCCAGAAACAGAGCAGCTTTTGGCTTTGTGGTTGTCCCGGACATCCTTTCATGAGGGTCTCCAATGGTTACCATCGCTGGGGACTGTCATTTTCATTCGTTCCTCAATGAATTGGACAATCGGGTAAAGTCCTGTACTCATGACGTTCATTCTGTGTTAGTTTTCCGTCTCCCTCAACTTCCTTCTTTCCTCATCCATGTCTTTGGTGCGAATCTATTGGAATTGTTGATAGGAACCATAGTTCCTGTTTGAGCTCCTGATCTTCAGCTATCACTTTTGTCATAGCTTTGTTGTAATTTTTTTTTTTACAGTACTACATAAAATGACAGCAAACTCCATCTGAGGTATTGCAGCAGTGAGCAGCATTATGGGTAAGGGAGGCGCTCAACAGCCAGATCCTAATATCTGTGGATGATGGCAGAGTCAGATCAGAGGGTTGGATCTGAATGCATTTGTTGAGGAAGAATGAAAATTGACAACGCAGATGGAACGTTACTTTTTTCTAGGTGTTCGATAGGTAGTGAACTATTTACATTCAAACTGTCTTAAGGAGACTCTTAATGCCCAGTGTCTTTGAAGTAATATGAACAGCGTGTAGTTTTTGTAAGCCGACAGACATCTGGGAGCCGGCAACACTACTCAAATCTGGCTCATCTGTTTTGGCTGTTTAACAGTTTTTGAATGTTTAGTATAGGATTAAGTGACTGGGAGGTGGGCCAACCTTTGACCTTAGAGCAGTGCCCTCCCTCCATTCTTTGAGAGACTTTTGCCCTCTGCTAGATACTCAGTTAAGTGTTGCCAACATAGCAGGTTGCCTGATTATGAGTAACAAGTTCAGTATCAGTAACGATTATGCTCAACACAAGTGAAGTTAAAGGGTTTTATTATTGTATCCAATAAGTTAGTCTGCATCATCTTAGACCTTGTTAATTTTCATATGCATTTTTACCCTGGACCCTCATCACTTTCTGTCAAAACAAGGCCCATCTCTTTAACAGTCATTTCTTTGATAACTATAGCAGTGGCAGTAGTACTCTAGTACATGCAGCATTTCTGGGCCTGACCAAGGCTTTTGACACTGTTTTTCCCCATGCAAGCATTACTAACTTGTAATCCCAATTCTTAAGCAGTTTGCCAACAGCTTGTCTGACAAAACCCATGTAGTCAGACGTGCCAGTTTTGAAAACAAAACGTACCAGATGTGTACCACATGCATGAGTGTTGGGCCTTTTCCTATTTAACATCTGTTTGTCAAGCCTTTAAAGTCAGTACACCTGGCCTGTGGTCATCTAAGATTGCAGACTAGCTTAGGTATTCTATATCCTTCTAAGTTACTGTAGCCCATTTCAGAGCATTTATGTTGGCATTTGATGCAGGAACAATGGTCTCAAATGTGCAAAAATTAGTATTTTTCTCAACAAAACCTTGCCACATCTTACTATATAGGTGACTCGCTCCTTTAGTTGGGTAGTGTTGTAAGGGACTTAGCCACTTTTATCACTGACCATGAAATCCTGTTGCTGTAGTGCTTTAGGAAGTCAATCTGGTTTATCAAATGCCCGGAGTTGTCTTCTCTGGTTCCACAAGTTTTAATTCCCCTTTACTCAGCTCTCATTAGACTCATTATTGAACATAATGCATCTCTTCCCATGCCTTTGTCTAAACAGGTCACTCAACTTGAGAGCTCTAATTCCTAACTGAGAAGATCAATGACCTTAAATACTCATTTATACAAAATTGGCTGGCAGTGACATAGAATTTAACAAAGACCTAAACCTTCACCAAGTAAGTGAAATTGGCTTGATATATTCCTGTCCTATAGACTTCCCACCTCCGGAAGAGGTTTGTGCCAAGTTTCAAGCAGAGAGTACTCTTGCCACCTTCAGGGTGTAAACCTAGATAATTTAGATGAGTAGACTCTGATTTTCATCTGTCTTGTTGCTCTTCCTCAAGCTTGACAAGAACATTTGACTATGGCTTATGGCTGAACTTAAAGTGGGCTTTGCAGACTTTACTGCCTTCAATGAGGGCATATCCTTTAGATCAGCTCCTCCAAACTAGGCTTTGACCACACATTCATCAGAAAAGACCTGGGGTGTACATTCTTTAGACTTCAGAGTGCAGGTCATCTGGAGTCCCAGAAAGGCAATATTTTCAAACTTGAGATGACAGCAATTCTTCCAATCCCTTTAACATTCAAGGTGGTCTGCAAGGCCTGGGACTCTGTCATAAGAGACAACACAGTTACATGGTACCTAAACAAGGGGGTGGGGGTGGAGGACATTTTTCTGCACCCCTGAAAGCTAGCCAAGCAGGCTTGGGAATGGGCTGTAAAATAGTTTGCTTCTGAATGCAGCTTATTTACCAGGTAAGGAGAACCCCTTTAGCAGACTAGTTAGTTAGGCAGAACATCGTTGGAACAATTTGAGTAAATTCTATATAGCAAAATCATTTCATTTTCAGACCACATGAGCAAATGGAGTGTAGCACAGGTTTATCTCTTCACTTCTTAACAAGCAACTGAGAAGATCGTACTTCAAGCACACATGATGTTTGTGTTTCACTATTGCAGTTATTACATTTGGGTAATCCTGCTGGCAGGTTGCCCTCGGCCAGCCTGAATTTCAAAGTCTTGGGTCCTGCGTCGGCTGCCATCGCCCCTTCCCTGACATCAGGTAGTCAGGGGTATAAAAGAAGCATCCACCATTTTCTTCAGTCTTTCTTGCCGCACGGTGCCCAAAGCAGAAGCAGTTCGCAAGTTACGGTCAGCCGACTCCTGAAATTTTCGTGTTCAAATTTCTGAACCGAAGTCTTCAATAAAGGTAAGTACCCCGTCGGGGAAACATTGTTTTTCTTGCTCCAGACCGATGTCAGAAAGTTAATAATTGTATTTGTGGGAAGCAAATACCTTTAGGATTTTCATTCTTACTGAATTCCTTGCCTAGGCCCCGATCACAACATTTCTGGTTGTCGGTTTTGTGCTAGATTTAACCAACGCACTATTAAGCGTCAGTATAATTTTGCTTTAAAGTATTTTGGAAGCCGGTTTAATTATCCTAAAATTTCGTCGAATAGCAATCCCACTTCTGGAGTTTACAAAAAAACTCCGAGAAGGATAGAGAAAAACAAACGAGGCCCAAAACCGACGAAGCTTCTCCTAAGCCAGTCACCGGTTCTCAGTGAGGTGCTTTCGCAGCCCCTGACACCAGCTACTTGAGAGTCGCAGGCCGCTACTGATTCCCATGTGGAGTCGGCCATGTCGCTGGATACTCAAACTATTGGAGCCTAAGACGCTAATCCCTCAGATGGGTCCAGAGCCGCTGAGCAGGTACCGGCTTCTGAGTGTGTATTCAGACCTCAACATCTTTACATTAAAACGACTACAGCTTCAAAGACTAAAGCATCTTCTAAAGCAAAGAAACAAACTCATGAGCCATGTGTACAGGCCTCTATGCCCAAAAAAACAGATTATCAAAATGGCCGAAGACCTAATTACCTTCATCAGGGGTTCCCATCCCCCTCCTGATAAGAGGCCTAGGCAAGACACTGTCTATGAATCTTCAGATCAGGTTTCTATTTCTTCTGATTCCTCTTCTGATCAGTGATATTCTTTACCCCCACTATGAGGATTCTGATGCTGAAGAATCCATACTTTCAGCGTCCCCTCCTGAGGATTATTTCTTTGGGGAAACCTTGCATACCATGAGGGAGCATTTTCACTGGGAAAGCCAAGATTTTTCAGAATCTAAAAAGAGGCTCAGGGATTTCCTTTTACTACCATAGCACAGGCCTCTAGCCATTCCCCCTGTTCTAGACATTGTAGATATGTTTTCGGATTCTCGTTTGAACCCTGACTCCTTACCTCCAGCTCCTGTTAAGCCTGACAGATATTACAGGGTTCCAGACTCTCTCATTTCTTTTTAAAAACCCTGCTGCTGACCCAGAAAGTATTTCACAGGGTCCCAAGGGAGTTAAGGCCTCGACAGTAAAAAAAAAAAAAAGCCCAACCCCCTCTGACAGAGATTCTAGGGCACTAGATAGATGGGGAAAAAGATTTACGCATCTGCAACTTTGGCTATAAGGGCCTTAACTGTCAGTTTCATATGCTCAAGTATCAGCAACATCTCATGGGATTGCTTAAACAGAAAATGATGTTAAATTCTGAATGTGCTGAAAACAAGGAAATGCATGATTTATTGCATGCAGCTGAACAAGTTGGAAAGCATACTTTGCAATGTGGTTTTGATTCTTTGGAGGCCTCCTGCAGGGTCGCAGTTACGGGTTCTGTAATTAGGAGGCATGCTTGGTTAAAGGAACAAAATCTGGCTGATCACGTTAAAGTTAAGTTACTAGATGCACTTTTACAGCATGATACTTTTATTTGGTGCCAAGGCAGAAGAGGTGTTGAAGAAAATGGAGGACAAAGCTAAATCTATGCAAACTGTTAAAGATTTTTTTCTAAGTACAGCCACCTAGGTTTAGTAGACACTGGCCTACAAAAAATTGGTCCTTTCCTGTGTCAGACCTCAAAGGGGCAGATCCAGACACCCTAGGGGCAGATCCCAGACGCACAGTTCTTATAGGTCAAAACCATGAGGTGTTTCTACCTCCAAAGCTGGAGGAGAAAAAGCACAAACTTACAGGAAACAGTCCCAGTGACTTTCCCCTGCCTGCACCAAGCACTTGCCTTATGGCAGCACCTTTAGGGGGAAAATTAGCACTTTTTGCTCAAAAATGGCACATTGTAACCCAGGACAAGTGGGTTCTAAATATAGTGTCACAAGGCTAGAAATTCCATTTCCATACTCTGCCAAAGGCAAATGGCTGCCAAAAAAACAATGGGCAGAGGCACAAAA
The DNA here is from genome assembly GCF_019279795.1 of Protopterus annectens. Taxonomy (NCBI): domain Eukaryota; kingdom Metazoa; phylum Chordata; order Ceratodontiformes; family Protopteridae; genus Protopterus; species Protopterus annectens. Next base: position 648,909,624 of record NC_056748.1, read on the forward strand.
ACAATGGGGGCCATTCAGCAAGTACCGGAGCAAGAGCAGGGACAAGGATTTTACTCAAGACAGTTCTTGGGTACCCAGAAAGGACAAGGCCTGGAGGCTGATATTGGACCTAGCTATTTTGAACACATTCCTGGATATTCCCAAATTCAAAATGTTGACTTTTCAGCAGCTTCTGCCCATGCTGGGCGAGAATGCTTGGCTTGTGACTTTAGACCTAAGAGGCATTACCTGCATGTTCCAATCAGACAATCGTGCAGAAGATAGCTTAGATTCAAGGCTGGTTCAATGCATTACCAATTCTCTGTACTGCCCTTTGGCTTATCTACTGCTCCCAGGGTCTTTACAAAGTGCTTGGCACCAGTAACTGCATTCTGCAGACAGAGGAATACAAATATATCCTTACTTGGACAGTCTAATTCAAGCAGAGAACAAGGACATTCTTCAACATCTGGCGTTTGTGAAAAGACTTCTAACATGCCTAGGGTACACAGTGAATGAAAAGAAATCAAAACTAGTACCCTCTCAAGAGAACATTCCTGGGTGTTTCTATGGCGTGAGATAAGCCATCTGGGCAGTTGTATTCAAGCTTGCAAAGGCAACTGACTACCTATTTCAACATGTTGGCAACAAAGGCCCAGTTATCTGCAAGAAAAATTCTGCAGGCTTTGGGCTTCATGCCATCCTGCATCCTTTTAATTCCATATGCAAGACTGCATATGAGGAAACTTCAGTGGTAACTAAAAAGTGTTTAGACTCAACATTGCCACAGCCTGGAAACGATGATTACTCTCATTCCCTGCCTGCAACAGGAATTTCGGTGGTGGGCAAAGGCTAGTCACCAGAACAAGGGACAGCCATTCACATTACCCCCAGCCAGGCAGACTCTAACAACACATGCATCAGATTATGCCTGGGGGGGGCACCCACATGGCAGGAAGATGCATTCAGGGCACATGGACCTCAAACCAAATGCATTTACATATCAATCAAAAAGAGATGCTAGCTGTCCAGAATGCCCTGACAGCCTTCAAGGACCTACTTCATCTGGGACAACTACTGATAGACAGAAAACACCACGGTCATGTATATAAACAAGCAGGGGTGCACACATTCTTACCCCCTTTGCAGACTAGCCATGACATTGTGCAACACAGCTTTGACTTGCCAAGTACATCTGCAGGCACAATTCCTGCCAGGAAAGGAAAATACTCTGGCAGACGAACTAAGCAGAAACCTCATGGATCCCCACAAGTGGCAGCTGGGTCCACAAGTCTTCAGCATAACAAGGAAATGGGGATGCCCGGACATAGATCTATTTGCCTCCCCTCACAACTACCAACTAAAAAGATTCTGTACAAGGACTTAAAGCATGGAAAGTGGACGCCCTGTCTTTCAGCTGGAAACCCCTATCAGTATACGCCTTTCCTCCACTGCCTCACCTCCCCAAAGTACTCCTAAAGGTCCTACAGGAGAAACCAGAGATGATACTGATTGCCCCAGACTGGCCCCGCCAGTACTGGTATCCAATCCTAAGGAATTTGTCCCTATTCCCAGCTTGGAACTTACCTCAATTACCTTGTCTACTGTCCCAGCAAAACAATCAGATCCTGCACAGCCAACTCAGGACATTAAATCTGGCAGCATGGCGGATAATGTCATACAAAAAACACCTCTCAGTAAAGCTGTGGTGAATGTCATTCTAGAAGCCAGGAGGCCTAGTACTAGAAAGTCTTAGTCTGTAAAATGGAAGAGACTCTGTGCTTGGAACCAGGCACAAGGAACTGATACAACTGTACCGAAGATTCCTTAGATTTTGCAATACTTAACTGAGATGCTGGACAAAGGCCTGTCTTTTTCATAAATTAAAATTCATGCCTCTGCCATTTCGGCTCATTACAATACAGAGCCACTAATTTTTTTCTCATCCTTTCTTAAAGCAGTACCTCAGAGGAGCCAAAAAGTTAAGGCCTCCAAGGAGATCACCAATGCCTGCATGGGATCCCAACTATGTCTTGAAAAAATTCATCCTGCCTCCTTTTGAGCCAGCTGCTATTGCTGATATAAAGTTTTTATCTTGGAAAACAGCTCTGCTCCTAGCAATTACTTCTGCAAGACGAGTTTCAGATCTACCAGCACTCATGGCTATCCAGACAGGGTCTCTGAGGACAAACTCAACTTGTGGCTTTTAACCAAACACTTCATTTGCCAACTTTTTATCCAAATCCACAGAACAAGGGGGAGAGAATTCTGCACTCTTTGGACATACACAGCTTAGATTCTACTTGGACAGAACCAAAGCTTTCAGGAAAACAGAGCAATTACTAGTGGCATATCCTCCAGGATCACAAGGAAAAGCTATCTTAAAGCAGACTATTTCTGGCTAGGCCACTGCATTCGTTTCTGCTATTTACACCATGGCAAGCCAGTGCCTAAGGGCATTAGGCCACATTCCACCAGAGCTGCAGCCACTTCAGCCTTTCTCAGGGGAGTACCAACCAGAGCCATTTTAGAGGCGGCTACTTGGAGTTCAGTGCACACCTTTACAAAGCATTACCATCTGCCACTCTACTCTAAATCCAGGGTAGGCTTTGCCACAGCAGTTCTGCAGGGCCTCATAGCTGCTCCTAATGCTGTTTAGCCCCAGCCTCCCAACCATAGCTTTGGGACTCTACCCAAATGTAATGACTGCAACAGTGAAACACTAAGAGCCTAGTACAGTTGTGTACACTTACCATAAATGTAGATGTTGAGTGTATTCACTGTTTGCTGTCCAGGTTTCCCACCTGCCATCCCTCCTTTTTCTATGGATCTTATCTTTCCTTCTCTGATTTATACAACCTATGTGGTGTATTTGCTTATAGATGAAGGTAAAATTTATATTGGTGCATTTATTGAGATGTATATATATACATATATATATTATATATATTATTATTATATATATTATATATATATATATATATATATGTGTGTGTGTATATATATATATATATACATATATGCATATAGTATTATATATATATATATATTATATATATATATATATTATACTATATATATATATATATATATTGTATATATATATATATATATATATTATATATATTGTGTATACATATGTATATATATTATATATATATATATATTTGTGTGCATTATATATATGTGTGCATTTTATATATATATATATATATATATATATATTAATATATATATATATTAATATATTTATATATACATATACACATATATGCATTATTACACATATATATATATTATTAATAATATACGTGCGTATATATATAATATTAATATTAATATTATTACGTTACATGCGTGTGCGTGCATATTACGATGTGTATGCATAATATTATTAATATTATTATAAGATGTATGTGTGTGTATATATATGTATATATAATATTATTATTATGTGTGCGCATATATATAATATTGTGCACAATATTATATATATATACACACATACATTAATATATATATATATATATACACACACATATACACACACACATTATATATATATATATATATATTTACATTATATATATATATATATTATACGTTATATATATTATTGTGTGTGTGCATATTATTATATATATATAGTAGACATTATATATGTATACATATTATTATATACATATATATATTAATATTATTAAATATATTAATATATATATATGTGTACGTATATGTATATTAATAATAATAATATTGTACATGTATACACATAATATATTATTATATATATTATAATATTATTAATAATATTATTATTTATGTGCACACACACACAATATATATATATATATATATATTATTAATATTAATATTATTATATTATATTATATTATACTGCGTATATACATGACACACATCAATAATCAATATTATTATTACACACATATATTATTATGTCATATATATAATATCAATAATGTACATATGTATGTATGCACATATATATATATATATACGTAATGCACAATATATATATATATATATATGTATATATATATATATATATATATATATATATATATATATATGTATATATATATATACATATATATATATGTATGTATATATATATATATATATATATATGTATGTATATATATATATATATATATATATATATATATATATACATGTTTGGTTACCCTTTTAGGGGGGGCACCTGACATCTGGGGCAAGAAAAACTGAAGGAAATGGCGTCTGCTGCTGCTTTTATACCCCTGACGACCTGATGTCCGGGAAGGGGCGTCAGCCGACGCAGGACCCAAGACTGTGAAATTCAGGCCGGCTGAGGGCAACTTGCCAGCAGGATTGCCCAAATGTAATGACTGCATCAGTGAATACACTCTTAACATCTACATTTATGGTAAGTGTACACAACTGTACTTTGAGGCAGTAGAGGTCTTTTCCCTAGATCAGGCTGGTAATCACATCCTTAATATAGATCGCCATTGCTGTTATAACCTATAGCTGTCTGGCTAAATTATGTTCAGTTTGGTTTTCCGGGCCAATGACCCTTCCCTTTGCCGGACATCACTTGCCTTTGTTTTGCATGTACCCGTCATACAGGTAGCACACTGTATTATCTTTTTAGTTCTTTTGTTGAACGCTTCAAGAAAGTCCGTCATCTGTTCAGGTTCAAGAATGAACAGAAAAGCATCACTTTGGGGTGTTTTGCAATGCAAATCCATACAGGGACTTTTTGTCAGATGTTTGTTTAGGATAAATGCTTTACAAGGAGGTGCAGGGCGTGATTCCTCAGAAAATGAGCAGGTGTGCCAGTAGACATTAAATCCCCTCAAAAAAACACTCTGCACCCATGTCTTTTTTGCCTACGTTTAGTCCCCAGATTGTGAGGTTTGCCAGGGACTCCCTAAGACTAAGAGAAGGCTGGAGGCACTCAATGTATACTAAACCGAATGGAAACTTGATATCCTGACTGAAGTAACTGGTGCAGTATTTATAATGTGTTTTCACTGCTAATGTCTGGTCAGGATACCAAAACTTTGTGTTGGGGGTATATTGGCAGATTTGCCAGTGTAATTCCTTACACTTGCCACCAGCTTGAATGCAGACAACATGTATCCGTTGGACTGATTGCCATTTGGTCACTGGTATTGCTTCAAATAAACAGAAGTGCTTCATTCAAGAACCTTACTTTGTCTAAGTGTTTTGCTTACCATTATTAGATGTCATCTAGGAGGAGTAAGTGCATGTGCAGCAAGTAAATTCCATGCAAAGGATACCCCAATTGTCTTTTCTGTTGGAGCAGAACATGACCACAAGTTTTGCCAGGTATATTTGTACCTACGACATTGCAATCCAGCTTGTCCTTTCTGAATACTTTTCTGGTGATCCAACATCTTAAATGCTTGGCTGCCTCCAAGATGATGGATTCCACTTCTCCTGACCTACCATTACCCCCTAGGAAACTTAAAAGACCTCTTTCCCAATTTCCTACATGGGTTTGGGGGTGTAATTTTTTTTTTTTTTTTTGTTTTCATTTCTCTTCAGTGCCACACTCCTGCCTTCTTTGACACTCGTGACTGTTATAAATCTTCTCTCGCCCAATCCATCCACCTCTTTGCTGGATGCCCTTGTTTCCTCTTACCTTCTTCTTGTCTGTTCCAAATCATCACTAGTTTGTCTCTTGATTTTTTTTTGCACGTCTGTACCACTGTATCCCATTCTTCATCTTTTCTGCAATTGGAGCTACTTTGGCTTCTGCTCTTATTTCTTTCTCCCACCGTGTGTATCCTACCACTCTTCTCAGGCACTTCAGTTTCCATCACCTGTAGCTTTCTAATCTGCTATGCCTTTACTGCCCAGGTTTCTGTACCATACCGAAGTACTAGGCGCACTACCATTTTCTACACCTTAATTTTCAGCTCTGAAATTCTTCTGTCACAC